>NC_057795.1:96564303-96567262 GCF_018294505.1 Triticum aestivum | reverse complement strand
GAGCTATTCCACCCGCTCTGGTGAGCCTATGTCGTTCATTTAGTTCCCCACGAGTTTAAGGTGGTCTTCTCTCACTCCCTCACCCCTCTGTTTGTCCAGGAGAGCCCTGAGTCAAGCACCCCAATGCGGACCCCCTCCATGTCATCTGAGTAACCCCCGAGCGCCGCCATGACCACCATCGGGATCGCTTCGACGAGCCAAACCATATCGTGCCCTTCTCGTGCTCCCGTGACTACCGGAGAGCCTGCCCGTGTTGAAGCGGAGCTGCCCGCGCCACCGTCCCCTCCATCTCCGGCGACCCGCGCCGCCCGAAGAGCCCTAGCTCCTCTCTGTCGTTTGATCTCACACACATGGCTACAATTAGATCACTTAAACTGCTGAAACATTTTCCTTTAAGATTCGGCCGTTCACCGTTTAGTGCTAGCAGCGGACACCCTCTAGCCAATAGAAATGTGCCACATGTCACCACGCTTCTTGAAACATTATCCATCGTTAAATTAAAAAGAAAACACACTTTTGCAAAAAAGCCTGTGGAAATTGAATTCATCATAACTAATTACCCAGAAGGCCAAATTGAATGATTCTTTCCGCAAATGGACCCTTATGAAGTGTAGTTACAGAATAATTTTAGTAAAAATCAAATGTGAAACTTTAAAATTTGAAATTTAAATAGAATAGTTTAAATGCCAATTTGGTCATATCTTTTAAACTATAAATCCAATTTGAGTGAATCTTTTTGCAAAATGATTCACATAAAACCTACTGTCACGCTGTCCAGAAATATTTCATATTTTAATAATTTAGAATCTGAATTAAAATGGAATGAATTCAAACTCAAATAGGACATAACTTGAGAAAAGTAAATCCAAGTTAAATAATTCTTTTTGCAAAATGAAACTTATAAGATGTAGATTCTGTCCAGAACATTTAAGTTTGGATTGCATAATTTTTAAAATACATTTCCAATTGAACTCATGAGAACTAGAATTCAAATAGATGTTTAACCTATTTAGGTTCAATTTTAAATAAAGTGAGTTTAGTAAAAATAAATCGATCACTAATGATTCAGGAAAGTAAAAAGAACTTGAACAAAAGATTTTGAATATTATTTTGACCTTAGGGAAATTTAAAATGAATTCAAACTTAGTTGAATTAAGCCTTGGAAACCCTAGGTCTACTTTGAATAGAGATAATTGAATCAAATGAATTTGAATAATACAAGACAAATTCAAATACCTTGATTTGAGTAATTCAAATTAATTCAATTCAAACACCTCAATCTAGGAAATCAAATCATTTGACATTTAACTATTGAACCCAAATGCCTAACTTAACCTAGCAAGACTAGTTTTGTATTGATCATCTAAATCTTAGAGACAACCACTCAAATCAAACGAATCAAGCCAAACCAAATAAATGAACACCTTGTGCTTGAGTGTTTTGCAATTGCATTCATGCAAGTTTTCCCTTTGCATGAACTATGTGCTTATGATTGCTATGTGTTATTTTTTTGTCAATGTTAGATTATGAGGAGTGCAATCGTTGTGACTATGAGGAGTGCATGTTTGACAACAACAAGAAGCAAGGCAAGTACCACTTTGATCCTGTTACCCAGTGCTACTTCTCGAGCTTGCATTGTTATTTCCCTTGAAGAGGAAAGGGTGATGCAGCAAAGTAGATATAAGTATTTCCCTCAGTTAAGAACCAAGGTATCAATCCAGTAGAAGGAACAAGCAAGTCTCCAATAGATGCACCTGCACAAACTAACAAACACTTGCACACAATGCGAAAAATGGGTTGTCCATCCCTTCACGTTCACTTGCAAGAGTGAGATATGATATAAATATAAAACAAATAAAAAGTAAATAAAACTCAGCAAGGTATTTTGGTATTTTTGGTTTATAGATATGAAAATATATGATGGAAAATAGACCCGGGGGCCATAGGTTTCACTAGAGGCTTATCTCTTGAAAGAAAACATACGGTGGGTGAAGAAATTACTGTTGAGTAATTGATAGAAAAACGCATAGTTATGACAATATCTAAGGCAATGATCATGAATATAGGCATCACGTCCGTGACAAGTAGACCAACTCCTGCCTACATCTACTATTATTACTCCACACATCGACCGACTCCTACCTGCATCTAGAGTATTAAGTTCAAAAGAACAGAGTAATGCATTAAGCAAGATGACATGATGTAGAGGGATAAACTCAAGCAATATGATATAAACTAAACCCCATCTTTTTATCCTTAATGGCAACAATACAATACATGCCTCGCTATCCCTACTATAGCACTAGGTGAGGACACCGCAATATTGAACCCATCACAAAGCAACTCTCCCATGGCAACATAGATCAATCTAGTTGGCCAAACCAAATCAATAGATCGGAGAGAAATACAAAGCTATGTAAATCATGCATATAGGAATTCAGAGAAGACACAAATAATATTCATAGATAATCTGATCACAAATCCATAATTCACTACTGGAATTAGAAGATTTGCCATCTGCCCCCTCTTTGCCGTCAGCTAGTAGACGGTAAAGAATGACTTCGCCATTAGCCACCAGAAAGCAGATGGCAAAGAGGCAGCGGACGACAAAGGAAGGCTTTGCCATCAGCCAACATTTTACCATCTGATAGCTGACGTCAAACCTTCTTTGTCATCCTCTAGCTGACGGCAAAGAGGGTGTTTGGCCCACTGGCTATTAAGCCCTAACGGGCCCCCTCTTTGCCGTCCGCCAGGAGAAGGCAAAGCGTTCGTTGCCCTCAGCTTGCAGACGGCGAAGGCAACACGGACGACAAAGCTTCAAAATAAGTTAATGGCCCATGGCCCTGCCGTCACCCTCTCTCTTTCTCCTCTCCTCTCCTCTCCACCCGATGAGCACCGCCGCCGCCCCGTCGCCCCATCGCCCCGCCGCCCCACCGTCCCACCACCTCTCCGTTGCCCC
>NC_057795.1:96553827-96564024 GCF_018294505.1 Triticum aestivum | reverse complement strand
GGTAAGACCCTGCCGCCCCATCTCTTGTTTTTTTTCTATTTTTTAGTTTAGTTAGTTTAGGTTCAATTAATTAAGGTTTTTTAGTTTAGGTTTAGGTTTAATTTGTTTAGGCTATTTAGTTTAATTAGTTTAGGTTTTTTTAGTTTAGTTAGTTTAGGTTTAATTGGTTTAGGTTTTCTAGTTTAGTTAGTTTAGGTTTAATTGGTCTAGGTTATTTAGTTTAATTATATTAGGTTTTTAGTTTAGGTTTAATTAATTTAGGTTATTTAGTTTAGGTAGTTTTTTCTTCTGTTTTTTAAGAATAAACAAGAAAGATGAAAAAAAGAAGTAAAAGAAGAAGAGGAGGAAGAAGAAGAGGTGTTGGGGTGTCGTGTCGAGGGTCGAAGGGTGGGGGTGTCGTGTTGAGGGTCAAGGGGTCGAGGGGTTGAGGATTTGCCACCCCGACCACGACACCCCAACCCCCTGACCCCGACACTCCGGCACCCCGACCCCTCGACCCTCGACACGACACCTCGATCCCTCGACCCTCAACATGACACCACCGACACCCCGACCCCTGACAGGACACCCCGACCCCCGAGGGTTGCCGATGCTCGAGGGTTGCCGAGGGGCACCCCGACCCCGACATAGGACCCCGACACGACACCACTGACACGTCGACCCCCGACACGACACCCCGAGATCCCAACACGGCACCCCCGACCCCGACACCCCGATATTAATTAGTTTATGTTATTAGGTATTCAATTTTTTTGTTATGTTCATGATGATGATACACACTTATTTTTTTATGTTTATGTTGTACTAATTTCGTTTACTCTTTGTCATTGTAGGTGTTGACAGATGATGGGCTTGGGTCGAGAGAGCTCCGAGTCTCCTACCTCGGCACGTGGGAGCGGTGTTGTTATTGCACCCCAGAACCTTCGGAGAGCGCTGGTAGACAGCATGCAGACACCCCAGCACCTTCGGCGGGCGCTTCTTCTTCGGCCGGGAGAGGAGGTCGGGGGAAGAAGTGGGGTGTAGGTAGAGGTGGACGGGGCGCTGGGAGAGGTAGGAAGGTTGTTCTTCCTTCCTCGCCTCCACCCCCGCTGAGTCTCCGGACCACCGAAGTGCTCCATCTCAGGTGGACCCGTCTGACCTGGACCCGTGTCGGACTTCGGTCAATGAGCCTCTGGTCACCGGGCCTTTGGTCACCGAGCCTCGGTTCCCAGTGTCTTCCTCCCAGGAGACTCGGGTCCCACAGTCTTCCTCCCAGGAGACTCGGGTCCCAGAGTCTTCGTCACATGTGACTCCGGAGACTAGCGACCATGATGATGGTGTCGAGGAGTCCTTATCTAAGGATAGCTACAGCGAGAGCGAGCGGGTTGAGGAGGGCAAGAAGGTCTACCAGCGTGGTGGTACTAAGATACCGTCCATGCAGGCGACCCACGACCAGAGGTGGTTGATTCAGCCTAATGGGGAGAAGTAAGTGCATTTACTCTTTTTAACCTTTTGCCTCCGTGTTTGTTCAAATTAATATCTAATGTGTTGGCCTTGTCATATTGTAGGGGTTGGATACACGCAGATGGTGCCCGCAGGCCAAACCAGGTGCTTGGTACTCTAGTCCGGCACCACAACCCAAATGCAACTGGGAGGATTGTAGAGTGGGTGTTTTAGCTCTCAAGCTTTGGGCTCAGATTTGAAAGTACCTCGACGATCAAGAGCAGAGTGTTGGCAGAATTCATAGCAGAATGGACATCCACGCCCGACGAAGAAGTTCAAGAAACCACCCTTTCCGGCAAAGAGGCAAGTAGACATTGGATTATGTACTTCGATGGGGCTTTCTTGTTGCAAGGTGTTGGTGCCAGCGTGCTGCTCGCCATGCCCATCGGAGAATGCCTCAAGTACATAGTCCATATGCATTTTCCCCGGGAGAGGTCAACGAACAACACCGCCGAGTACGAGAGGCTGCTTGCCGGTCTTAGCATCGCGGCGGACCTCGGAATCAGGAAGCTTATTGTCAGAGGAGACCCAAAACTTGTTGTCAAGCAAGTCAACAAGGATTATCAGAGCCCACTGATGGAGGCTTACGTGGATGAAGTGAGGAAGTTGGAAGAGCGCTTTGACGGTCTGCAAGCAGAGCATGTTCCTCGAGCAGAGAACAACATTGCTAATTTCTTGTCAAAGCACGCCGCCCTCAAGCTACCCGTGGAAACAGGTACCTTTGTGCTTCAATTAACTCAGCCATCCGTTGAACCATCAGTATGGCAGAACAAGTGAAGGAAGGCAGGCTCCGACAAGTACTTTCCCGCAGAGCTCCCAGGAGCCACCGACAGGGAAGTTGCCGGGTACCCCAAGCTTGCCGGGGAGCAGCAGCCTCCGGCAGGGTCGCAAGCCCTTGTCGTAGATACAGTTGCCCTCGCAGCAGAAGACATACTATTAGTCCTTGCCGTCGAGCCTTAGGCTCTAGCATGGGCGCAACATACAGTCCGTTTCCTCCAAACAGGGGAGCTCCCTGAGGGGCAGGAAGAAGCAGAAAAAGTAGCCCGTCGGTCCAGCATGTACAAGTTTGTGGATGATGTCCTCTACAGAAGGAGACCGAATGGTGTGAAATTGAAGTGTATTCCTCGGGAGGACGGACTGAAGCTGCTGGCAGAGATACACGGAGGCATATGTGGCTCCCACATAGGGTCGAGAGCCCTTGCCGGCAAAGCATTCCGGCATGGTTTCTTCTGGCCCACTGCCCTCAGGATGCAACGACACTAGTAACCAAGTGTGAAGCGTGCCAGTTTCATTCAAAGAAGCTTCATCAACCAGCCCAGGCTCTTCAAACATTTCCTCTTTCCTGGCCATTTTTGGTCTGGGGGCTCTACATACTAGGCCCCTTTCCCCCATGCTGTCAGGGGCTTTGAGTACTTGTGCATTGCGATTGACAACTACACAAAGTGGCCGAAAGTGGAGCCAGTGAGAAAGGCGACAATGCAGTCAGCCGTCAAGTTCTTCAAGGGGCTCGTTTTCCATTTTGGTATGCCAAACAGAGTCATCACCGACAATGGCACACAGTTCACAAGCCGCACCTTCATGCAGTATATCCAAGACCTTGGCAGCAAAGTTTGCTTTGCTTTTGTTGCTCATACAAGAAGCTATGGCCAAGCGGAAAGGGAAAATGCTGAAGTATTGCGAGGCCTCAAAATGAGAACTTTCGATAGGCTACGCAGATGTGGAAGACGCTGGATGGATGAATTGCCAACATTTCTTTGGTCAATTAGAACGACACCAAATCGAGGTACTTGCCAGACACACTTTGGCCTGGTATACGCGGCAGAAGCAGTTCTCCGCACGGAACTCATATACGGGTCACCACGAGTGCTCGCTTATGATGAGCTTGAGCAAGAGCAGTTGTGCCAAGATGACGCAACGCTCCTTGAGGAAGATCGTCTTCGAGCTGCTGTGTGAGCCGCTCGGTACTAGCAAGCCTTGCGCCGCTATCATAGCCGCAAGGTTCATGCCCGAAGCCTTGAGTAAGGCGACCTTGTTCTTTGGCGTGTTCAGTCCGCCAAGAATTCAAACAAGTTGACGCCAAAGTGGGAAGGCCCCTATCGGGTAATCCGAGTCACCAGGCCTGGCGCAGTCCGCATGGAGATCGAAGATGGCATTGTAGTGAGGAACTCCTGGAATATCGAACATCTTCGCAAGTTTTACCCATAGGGCGCGGTTGCCGGGAGCTCCGGCAACCCCCTTTTATACTAGCCTTGCCGTCAAGGCATGTAACCCTATGTACAGAGCCAGTCAAAGATCCTATGCACAGTCAGATAGCTTTTAGTATGTACAGTTTCCTGCTAGTTTCCACGTATATATATATATATATATATATATATATATATATATATATATATATATATGCATGCATGCTTGTCTAGGATATTGTGCTACCTTAGATCCTAGCAGGTACTGGGAAATCTCCAAGGCTCCATGCCCCTGTCCTCTCCTCCTTTCGGCCGCAGTGACAATGCTCCGGCAAGAAATTGAGGAGACTGCTTGGCACATCTTCCCCGACAACCAAACCAGATAAAGTTCATCTCCTGCCCATTCATGTTCGTAACTTGTGACTTGTGCATTAGAAAACCTCGCCACTCTGTTTAGACTTGGGTGCTCCCATCCCCGACTCTAATGCTGCTTCGGTCGGGGTGGTTGCAGTAACCTTTGGTAAAAAGAGATTGGCAGGGGGCTAGACCCTGCATCTGCAACCCAGAAGATGTGATTCTCCGGTAGGCACAAAGAGCGTCGGCAAGGTAGCTTGCTAGGGAGACTCATTTATCCTTATTAAAGGGGTGTTTCGCCTCTGCATGAACATATACATGCATGACTTCCCGGCAAAAGCACATCTTTTTCATTGATATGCTGATGCAAGTACAAATCTTATAGAACATAAGCATGGCCTCGGTAGATTACATTTTCTAGAAAGATAAGATTTGGCAAGTGCTTATAAATTAAGAAAAAGATAAGTGCCCCGTAATCCCCGTTCTTGCCCCTTTCCTCCCTAGGCACGACAGGCAAAGAAAGGTGATGGGCATGGGGAACGAGGCGATGGAGAGCTTGACGAGGAAGCCCGTCCACCACCGACACCAGAGCCAACAGGACGCAACCCCTGGCAAGGCGAGTTGCCGGGGGAGGGAGGAGGCAGAGCAGATGATGGCGCTGCCACTAATGGTCAGATGGAGTCGGAGTCGTCGTCCTCCCGCCCGCTGCCATCGTCATTGCTAGCACTGTCCTCCTCGTCACTGTCGTTTGAGGAGGAGCTTTCATCGTTAGTGGAACTCTCCATGCAGCACCCTAAGAGGATTCCTGAGCCCCCAAAGACCTTGACGGAGAGCAGGCCATTCTCCATTAGTTTAAAATGGAGGACGTTCCCATTCGACAAGCTTTGGGCGCGTGCAAAAGTCTTCCACCCGTGGCGAAGGTTCATGACGTGAGGGCGCGGGAAGCCGACATTAACCCACGTGCAGCCATTCCCGCAGCCCCTCATGTGTAGCCTGAAAGCCTACGGCGGTTCCTGCTCCATCACCCAAGCAAACGGGTTAGGGAGGCGAAGATGGCCGCACACGTTCTTGTATAGCCGGATGAAGAACTCGAGTGGCTGATCTTCGACATAGCCGTCCATTGGAGGAGGGGCCACCCGTGGAAGCGTAGCTGGCGCACCGCCCCGTCCTCCTCTTCCCCGAGTACCGCGGTGGCCTTGACCTCGTCCCCTTCCTCTCCCCCTCGTGGTGGGCTCTGCTGCCGGAAGCTCCGGGGGAGGGGGAGCGCGTTGTCAAGAAGAATCCCTCGTTGCCACCATCGAAGCGCCGGTGCGCCCTCTCGCCATAGGAAGTGGAAGAAAGATACCAAGGAAGAGGAGGAGAAGAAGGCGAGTGTGGGAAAGTAGCATCCCTCTCCCCTTTTAAAGAAGGATAGGGCCGGGGCCAGGCCTCCCAGCCCAAAGGGCGGCTGCCCCGCACGACCAATGTGGACTCCTGAAGCACATGGGACCAGGACCGACCCGCTCCCCCAATCAACAATGCCTGGCTTCCCAGCTCGGCATTAATGCACATGTCGACTGCATCCATTGTCTGCCCTTCCCAAGGCACGGGGGATACGTGACGAAGCAAAAAGAAGCATGAAGACAGGTGAAGTGACTATTTTCCACCCCATGATCGTGGGGTGCGGTGCCATGCAGGTTGCGACCCGAGTCCATGTAGTAAATGAGTAGCGCCCCTGCAAATTCCTTCTTTTTTAATAACAAGGAAAACACGGGCCTGTGGGGACCCAGACTCATAAGTCGTGATCACCGAATGCACCTGTACAGTGATCCCAGAGATCAATGCTCACTGAACACACAGAAGCTGAATAACAAGAGTCTTACATCCATACATATTGTCATACATAAATTATGACCTTTATGGTCAAGCCTTGAGTATAACATTGCAGCGGTAATCTTCGTCAATAACTTGGACCCATGCCATCTACCTTAACCCTATAGGCATTCTGACTAGGAAAGCATCCTAGCTCGCACGATCCTCACCAAAGAACTCTTCTTCACATCATGTTCTTTCATGCCTGGCCAATAAAATAACCAGTGGCAATCCAATGAGTACTTTGAATGTACTCGCAAGCAACCCAAGAGTGATAACAAAATAATTATGCAAAGCTCTACTGCTTAATTGGCATTGTTACGGAAGTCTAGTTTTCCTCATGCAAGTATGATCAACATTTTACCAAGGACATGAATGCGTCTGCAACAAGTATCAGGAGGTTACAGACTTCAACATCGAGAAAGAGTTATGAACAACTCATACTCAACTCATCGTGACTTCATCACGAATCGTATCAACAATATTACCAAACTATGTTGTTTGTCAGAAACATATGGACATAGTCTAAGCAGCACCACCCAACTGTCCTTGACCGTGGACACGGCTATTCGAATAGTTTGACACTCTGCAGAGGTTGCACACTTTACCCACAAGATTCGGGAAGCTTTCGTGTCATCCACGATCCCACAGTACCTCAAGTACTCGGGGGAAGCACCCGATCACTATCTTTCCCTAGGCGACACTAACATAGATTCCACTCATTGGTACACGACCCTTTTTATAAGCATTAAGATCTTGGGACACTACCCTTTTCATTATCACACATACACGCAGGGACCAACGGTGTGTCCGGTGCCCTGTGAAAACAGTCATGGCTGCCTATCCAAGCACGACCCCGTCCCGAGAGTGACCTCATGTCACCCCCGTCACTAGTAATGTGGGCACCATGCTAGTATCGGCCTAGGTAATCAATAATGCCCTTTCCCATATAAGGGTAGAGTGGTTGCACATGTAGGGTTGGGACGGTCAACAAATCTTAGATCTAATCCGTCTTTGTAAACAACACATATTCACTTGCTTCGATGCGCCACTTCTTCATCAAGTGGTGACCTGGTTCAACATTACCCACGGGCATTAGGGGCACCCAATGGGATTTTCAAAGGAATGTAACCAAGGGATGATCATGGCATAGATGCAACATCATGCATCAATATCAGGTATTTCTCATTGCATCTCTAGCACATGGTAGAGATATGAACATGCAAGTGCCAACGGACATGCAGTAGTGCAATGGTTGTATCAAGCTCATAATCAACAACGTCATTATGCATACGGAAAATTTATCGATGAACAAGAGAGGTGAATCATGGTCAAAGGGCTGCTTGTCTGGTTCATTAGAGTCTTGAAATCTTCTGGTCCTCCTCCAAGTACTCCGTCTACTTCGTCAACTAACACCGGAAGCAATCACAAAAAGCAACACAACAAGGCAAAAAAATAAAAGTGCTCTAAAAATATGAAGTTGACATTTATAGTACTCCTCTGGTTATATGAAAAATAACCAGGGTGGTTTCATTGGAATTGGATCAATAGTTATTTCTCAACATTTTAATATGATGGAAACAAGGGATTTAATGGATCTGCAAGTTGTCTACAGAATGCCTTTTTATAAAAATGAGTAAAAGTACCCATTAAATCAGGCATGATTTAGAAACATTTAGAAATTGGTTTCACTGGATTTGGAGTTGAAATGAATATAATATGGATCTTTGAAGTGGACTTATGTGGATAAATGACCCTTTTAAAGGGTCCAGTGAAAACCAAGAACAACAAAAATGTCCACTGTGGCCCATTAAATAGAACTTGATTTATGGAGTCAATATAAATTTGATTCATCAAATTTGGACACTATTTGAATTATTTGTTTATTATAAGTTTACAGAAAAGAAAAAGAAAAGGAAAAAGGGTTTTACCCTTATCCTGTGCATAGGGCGGGAGATAGCAGTGGGCCGGCCCAGCTGCTCGGCTGCGTGCGGGCGGCAGCGGGGAGAGCCCGTCTCCACTTAAACAAGGCGGGGCCCTCCTGTCAGTGGCTCAGCCCAGCTGGCCGGCCGACAGGCGGGGCCCACTGGCAGGTTCGTCCTCCACCTCCCGCGCGGGTGCAACATGAGACAGAGGAAGCGCTCAACGCCAGTTGCCGGCGCTTGATACGACCCCAACGCATCTATAATTTTTGATTGCTCCATGCTACTTTATCTACTGTTTTGGACTATATTGGGCTTTATTTTCCACTTTTATATTATTTTTGGGACTAACCTATTAACCGGAGGCCCAGCCCAGAATTGCTGTTTTTTGCCTATTTTAGTGTTTCGAAGAAACGGAATATCAAATGGAGTCCAAACGGAATGAAACCTTCAGAAACGTGATTTTCTCACCGAACGTGATCCAGGAGACTTGGACCCTTCTCCAAGGAACAAAAGAGGCGGTCACGAGGGTGGGGGCGCCCCCCTAGGGCGCGCCCCTACCTCGTGGACCCCCTATTGCTCCACCGACGTACTCCTTCCTCCTATATATACCTACGTACCCCCAAACGATCAGAACAGGAGCCAAAAACCTAATTCCACCACCGCAACTTTCTGTATCCACGAGATCCCATCCTGGGGCCTGTTTCGGAGCTCCACCGGAGGGGGCATCCTCCATGGAGGGCTTCTACATCAACACCATAGCCCCTCCAATGAAGCGTGAGTAGTTTACTTCAGACCTTCGGGTTCATTGCTAGTAGCTAGATGGCTTCTTCTCTCTTTTTGATCTCAATACAATGTTCTCCCCCTCTCTCGTGGAGATCTATTCGATGTAATCTTCTTTTTGCGGTGTGTTTGTTGAGACCGATGAATTGTGGGTTTATGATCCAGCTTATCTACGAATAATATTTGAATCTTCTCTGAATTCTTTTATGTATGATTGAGTTATCTTTGCAAGTCTCTTCGAATTATCCGTTTGGTTTGGCCAACTAGATTGGTAGTTCTTGCAATGGGAGAAGTGCTTAGCTTTGGGTTCAATCTTGCTGTATCCTTTCCCAGTGACAGAAGGGGCAGCAAGGCACGTATTGTATTGTTGCCATCGAGGATAACAAGATGGTTTTTTTTATCATATTGCATGAATTTATCCCTCTACATCATGTCATCTTGCTTAAGGCATTACTCTGTTTTTAAATTAATACTCTAGATGCATGCTGGATAGCGATCGATGAGTGGAGTAATAGTAGTAGATGCAGAATTGTTTCGGTTTACTTGTCTTGGGCGTGATGCCTATATACATGATCATACCTAGATATACTCATAACTATGCTCAATTCTATCAATTGCTCAACAGTAATTTGTTCACCCACCATAGAATATCTATGCTCTTGAGAGAAGCCACTAGTGAAACCTATGGCCCTCGGGTCTATTCTCATCATATCAATCTCCCATACTTTAATACTTGCTTTGTTTTTACTTTGCCTTTTATTTTTCACTTTGCATCTATATACCAAAAATACCAAAAATATTATTTATCATCTCTATCAGATCTCACTCTCGTAAGTGACCGTGAAGGGATTGACAACCCCTAATCGCGTTGTTGCGAGGATCTATCATTTTGTGTAGGTACGAGGGACTTGTGCGCGGCCTCCTACTGGATTGATACCTTGGTTCTCAAAAACTGAGGGAAATACTTACGCTACTTTGCTGCATCATCATCTCCTCTTCAGGGAAATCCAACGCAGTGCTCAAGAGGTAGCAAGAAGAATTTCTGGCACCGTTGCCTGGGGGGCTCACGCAAGAGCAAGTCAACCATACCAAGTACCCATCACAATCCCTATCTCTCGCATTACATTATTTGCCATTTGCCTCTCGTTTTCCTCTCCCCCACTTCACCCGTGCCGTTTTATTTGCCCTCTCTTTCCCAATCTCCTCCTCTTTTTCCCGCTTGCCTTTTTCCTCGTCCGTTTGTTTGCTCGTGTGCTAGTTTTCTTGCTTGTCGCGATGGCTCTACCTAGATTTGGTGATCTTCACCTTAAAAGGCTAGAGGAGATCGAAAGCAATGACATAAAGTTTATGGTTTTGCAATTTGAGCATAATAATTTCTTTAGAAACGAGCTTAAGGAACAAAAAAGTTTTATGAGCTATATGAATAAAGAGCTTGATGATATGTCTAAAGAATTTGATGGTATAAGAGCCCAAATTGCTCATCTTGAAAAGATGACCGCTGAAATTTCGGATATGCAAGCTACCTTAGTCAATAAGATGGCCGCTAAACCGAATTCCTATGAAAATCAAGATGAAGATCTAAATCTTTGTTTTGCAATATGAATCTTGATGAAACTGAATAT